>NC_059192.1:30466688-30491688 GCF_020615455.1 Coregonus clupeaformis | reverse complement strand
AACATTAAATTGAGATAAATAGAGGCCTGTATCAGCGTAAATTATTGCAGCCTCAACCTTTGAAAACTGGCATATTTTCCAGAGCTTTTGAAAAGGGCATCATTTGAATGTAATTTAAATGCAATTTCACAACACTCTGACTTTTCAAAGGAGCCTACTACAATATATGTATTCAGTAATCCATAGAGAAAAATGTGAACTTAATCATTTGTATCTACAGTAATCATATATTATTGACCTTTGTGTATAGTTTTGTAAAAATGTATTTAGTTTTCAATTAGCAGCACTGTATAGCACCGTGTGATGAGACATGAAAACTCATGCAGGTAGCTATGTTTGGTACTGTTGCAGACAGAACACTGTCTTGTTCCCTCAGGACCATCAGACCACTGTCTTGTTCCCCCAGGACTTTCAGACCACTGTCCTGTTCCCCCAGGACCTTCAGACCACTGTCTTGTTCCCCCAGGACCTTCAGACCACTGTCTTTTCCCCCAGGACCTTCAGACCACTGTCTTGTTCCCCCAGGACCTTCAGACCACTGTCTTGTTCCCCCAGGACCTTCAGACCACTGTCTTGTTCCCCCAGGACCTTCAGACCACTGTCTTGTTCCCCCAGGACCTTCAGACCACTGTCTTGTTCCCCCAGGACCTTCAGAACAGAGCAGCCATGTTAGCAGTGTTTGCACGGCTCTAACTAGGGCCCACCCGTGCGTGACGAGCTGTTGTTGCTCTTCTGTGGCACTACCTTTCACATCTGTCCACTGAGGCAGCAGTGGGGGCACAGCACAGTGGATCAGTCCACCTGAGGCAGCAGTGGGGGCACAGCACAGTGGATCAGTCCACTGAGGCAGACGTGGGGGCACAGCACAGTGGATCAGTCCACTGAGGCAGCAGTGGGGGCACAGCACAGTGGATCCGGGCATCAGTGTACCATGGAGGCCATATTTAGGCAAAGAACTGGCCGTAACGGAGGTGGTTCGGTGAACCACACTTTTGTGATTAGTGAAGACTTGAGATAACTCCCTGAGCAAATGCCTTGGCTTGGTGTGGTTGGATGGTTAAGTAGGTAGGTAGGTTGGTAGGTAGGTACTGTAGGGAGGGAGGTACTGTAGGTAGGTAGGTAGGTCAGTCAGTGGGAGGGAGGGAGTTATTGGATTTATTTGTTAAGTGAGAGATGGAGAGTGATGAGAGCTAACAGCTGTACACTTTGTAAGTGTTGCAGTAAAATATGCTGGTATGGAGGTACTGTCGGTAGGGAGGTACTGTCGGTAGGGAGGTACTGTCGGTAGGGAGGTACTGTCGGTAGGGAGGTACTGTCAGTAGGGAGGTACTGTCGGTAGGGAGGTACTGTAGGTAGGGAGGTACTGTAGGTAGGGAGGTACTGTCGGTAGGGAGGTACTGTAGGTAGGGGGGTACTGTAGGTAGGGAGGTACTGTAGGTAGGGAGGTACTGTAGGTAGGGAGGTACTGTAGGTCGGGAGGTACTGTCGGTAGTGAGGTACTGTAGGTAGGGAGGTAGCGAAGTGTGTTGGTCAATGTGGAGGGGGGGAGGGAGGTAGCTGAAATGTGTGGGTATGTGTGGAGGGATGGAGGTAGCTAAGTGTGTGGGTCTGTGTGGAGGGATGGAGGTAGCTAAATGTGTGGGTCTGTGTGGAGGGAGGGAGGTAGCTAAGTGTATGGGTCTGTGTGGAGGGAGCGAGGTAGCTAAGTGTGTGGGTCTGTGTGGAGGGAGGGAGGTAGCTAAGTGTGTGGGTCTGTGTGGAGGGAGGGAGGTAGCTAAGTGTGTGGGTCTGTGTGGAGGGAGGGAGGTAGCTAAATGTGTGGGTCTGTGTGGAGGGAGGGAGGGAGGTAGCTAAGTGTGTGTGAAGTGAGAGATGGAGAGTGATGAGAGCTAACAGCTGTATACAATGCAGGTGTTGCAGTAAAAACGCTGATTAAGACATCAGCAGGAAACCTGATTAAAATATACCCTGCTGATGATGGATGTGCCTCTCACTACCAATCTACAGCCATCTAAATTCATCAGGCTCTCTCTCTCTCTCACACACACACACACACACACACCACGCACACACTAATTCTAACCTTAACCCTAAATCCTGTAGAAATAGCTTTTGACCTTGTAGTGACCAACAAAATGTCCCCAGTTGGTACATTTGTTCTTGGTTTATTAAACACACCCACCCTATCTGGTGGTATCTGAAAATAAATACCAAGTATAGTAAGAGGATAATAACAGACAGTAAGAGAGTTTGTCATGTTTTATATAGTGTAAAATCTGCGTCCTATATGGCACCCGATTCCCTATAGTGCACTACTTTTGAATAGATCCCTATGCCATTTGGGATGATGCCACAGAGAGTAGTCCAGTTTGGCATGTTTGATATAGTGGAAAGGGAATTAATGGAGTACTGATGTTGGGCGGCCTCCCAGATACTGTCTGCATCCCAAATGGCACCCCATTCCCTTTATAGTGCATTACTTTCTTACTAGACCTATGTGGGCTCTGGTCAAAAGTTCTACACTATGTAGGGAATGGGGTGCTATTTGGGATGCACACACTGTAGTATAGATGGATCCCCTAGCGGCACATGATCTTCATCCACCTCAGAGTTTATTTGTTTTTAGTGAGTACACACCATTAGAAACAGGGAGAGCTGCCAAGACATGGTAGAAGAAGTGGTAATTATATAAATGTGTTACAGTAATGACTTCATCTATAGCCAAGGGTTTTGAATACAGTTTCTGACTTAATCTATAAGGGTTTGTGTGAATACAGTTTCTGACTTAATCTATAAGTGTTTGTGTTAATCCAGTTTCTGACTTAATCTATAACGGTTTTGTAAATACAGATTCTGACGTAATATATACGGGTTTTGTAAATGCAGATTCTAACTTAATCTATAAGGGTTTTGTAAATACATATTCTGACTGAATCTATAAGGATTTGTAAATACAGATTCTGACTTAATCTATAAGGGTTTTGTAAATACAGATTCTGACTTAATCTATAAGGGTTTTGTAAATACAGATTCTGACTTAATATATAAGGGTTTTGTAAATACAGATTCTGAATTAATCTATAAGGGTTTTGTAAATACAAATTCTGACTTAATCTAGATGGGTTTTGTAAATACAGATTCTGACTTAATCTATAAGGGTTTTGTAAATACAGATTCTGACTTAATATATAAGGGTTTTGTAAATACAGATTCTGATTTAATCTATAAGGGTTTTGTAAATACAGATTCTGACTTAATATATAAGGGTTTTGTAAATACAGATTTGGACTTAATCTATAAGGGTTTTGTAAATACAGATTCTGAATTAATCTATAAGGGTTTTGTAAATACAGATTCTGACTTAATCTAGATGGGTTTTTGTAAATACAGATTCTGACTTAATCTATAAGGGTTTTGTAAATACAGATTATGACTTAATATATAAGGATTTTGTAAATACAGATTCTGATTTAATGTATACAGGTTTTGTGAATACAGATTCTGAATTAATCTATAGGATATTTGTAAATACAGTAAATAATACTGTAGCTCAAAAAACAGCAAAGTTTAAAACAGAGCAGTTATAGTGTTAGGAAAATAAGTGGGGAGTAATTATGTGACATAATCTTAATATAATCTATATGACATGACACTGTTCCTGGTCCTTTAAAATTGTTCCTATGAATGCCAAATAGATAACCCAGGAGAACACATAGCACTTCAACACCTCAGTGTTCAATGGGTTAGTGTGAACCCAATCAGCATCACCCTTCTGGAGTGGAAAACCAATCTCTCTCTCTCTCTCTCTCTCTCTCTCTCTCTCTCTCTCTCTCTCTCTCTCTCTCTCTCTCTCTCTCTCTCTCTCTCTCTCTCTCTCTCTCTCTCTCTCTCTCTCTCTCTCTATCTTTCTTAGTGCCCCCCCCCCCCTCTCTCTCTCTTGCTTTCTCCCACTCTCTCTTTATTTCTCTCCCTCCCGTTCTCCTACAGTCACAGGAGAAAGGTACTGAACTAATTTGTTATCAGACTGGGGCAATGACGTCTAGGCCAATACTGCACTGGTGTTTGTCATATAAACAGAACAGTACCGCAGTAGCTTAGACTGGTGTTTGTCATGACAAAAGAACAGTACAGCAGCAGCAAAGACTGGGACCTGCAGACATGTACTGAAACATGGAACATGAGATGGACAGTGTGGCTATGCCACAGGCAGATGTCATCAATGAGAGTTGCCAAGGCAACTTGCTGCTGCTTGATCACTTCTCATATGTCATATGTCATCATCCTGCAACCATTGCCTACAGAACAGGGTTCTGTCTAGAAAGGATCAAGCTTTTTTCAAAGTTGACTTTTTGTAGCAGATTTAGGAGCATTTACACAGCAGGTTAAGATAATTAATGTAGCAGGTTAGGATAATTCACTTAATGTTAGGAAAAGGGTTAGGGTTAGCTAAAATGTAAAAAAAAATATATACTTTTGACGTCAATTTGACAACCCTGTATCCCATCCAGGCATGACCACAGAACAGGGCTTTAAGAAGAGAGGAATGGGATAAATGGGGAACCCTCTCTGACTCTCTTCCTCTGGGACACTTCATAGCAACTATAGGCCTCATTCATCACTGCCAACACACTCCAGCCTTGATCCCAGCCCATTAAACCTCAGAAGACTGGGGAAGATTTATCTGGTGCGACCCCCTGTGGCATGGTGGACTGACTATCAGTCAGGCAGACTGCAGGGAGGGCACCACAACACTCCTCATAAATGCCTTGATTACAACCCAGAAAAGCACAGAAGACTGGGGAGAAGTGCCCCCCTGTGGCGTGGTGGACTGACAGGACTAGGTGCTAGGATATGTCCCAAATGGCACCCTATTGCCTATTCTCTACTCTGGTCAAAAGTTGTGCACCATATAGGGAATAGGGTGCCATTGGGGACACATCCTGGCTGACTGCAAGGAGGATACCACCAACCAGATGGCTGTGTTTACACCTCCCTGCTCTCTCCCGTCTATCTCTTTGTCTCTTCAATAGCTCCATGGTTGAATCCCAAATGGCACCCTATGCCCTACATAGTGACTTAGTTTTGACTCTATGGGAATAGGGTGTCATTTGGGACGCGGATCCATGTATCATCTCAGAGGCACCCCTCTAACGAAGACATGCATGGCCCTAACGAGATAGAACCCCTTAATGAGCTCCAGCCCCTAACGAGATAGAACCCCTAATGAGCTCCTAGCCCTAATGAGGAAGAGATAGAGCATGGACGTGTGGTCTGTACCCTGACTGCTCATTAAGACTCCGTTGCATGATAACTTTTCTGTTTCGTTTATGAGGAAGATACCCACGGCTGGGGGTAAGGAGAGAAGAAGGGGAGACATGTATGACACCACAGGAGGAAGAGAAGGAGGGGAAAAGCTACTTAAAAGAGAGAGAGAGAGAGAGAGAGAGAGAGAGAGAGAGAGAGAGAGAGAGAGAGAGAGAGAGAGAGAGAGAGAGAGAGAGAGAGAGAGAGAGAGAGAGGGAGATGGTGGTAAAAGTTATAGAGGAAAAAGAGATGAGGAGGAAAGAGAATGGGAGGTGATGTCACTTCTCGAGAGTAGACTGTATTCCTTGGTGGCTGCTGATGTCAAAATGCTTTTTTGGGTCAGCATCCCATTAATCACCCAAATGTAATATTTAGCAGAAAATAACATAGAAAGGGAAAATGGAAACAACTCCCTTCATCAGCGTGGTCCAGGATGGATGAATATCTTCAATAGGCTCTATGTATAATATTATTGCGAAGCGTCTTTTGAAACTGTCAGATCTTGAATTGACAGATCTTGATATTACCGAAACGGCACAGCGTCTATCTTTTGATTGTAATGCTTACATATAGCATGTTTGTTCGCCAAAATATTTTGTAACTGATTTAGAACTCTTAATAAGAACTCTTTAGGTTCTGCAAACACAATTGTCTTGGCAGGAAAACCTCTGAGGTATGACAGGGAGGTGTATGGAGTGTTGGGACAGATTAGGAGAAAGTATACTCAGAAAGTATTAGGAGGAGTAAAACAAGGTTGTCCATTATTGGAATATCTATTTATTATGGCCATCGAAATGTTATCTATTGAAATCAAATCCAGCAATAATATCAAGGGGCTAGAAATCCAGTGTTTAAAAATAAAGGTGTCATTGTAAGCTGATGATTCATGTTTTCTTTTAAATCCACAATTTGGATCCCTGCACAGCCACATAGAGGATCTAGATAATTGTTCTAACCTCTCTGGATTACAACCAAATTATGATAAGTGTACTATGTTACGTATTGGATCACAAAAAAATACAACTTTTACATTACCGTGTAGTTTGCCAATAAAATGGTCTGACGGTGAAGTGGACATACTCGGTATTCATATCCCGAAATAAATAAAGGATCTCACTACAATACATGTTAATAGAAAGTTAACAAAAATAGATAAAATCTTGCTACCACGTTTACCTATTTGCTTATAGCCTTGCCTACACCTAACAACTTGTTTTTTTAAATTATATGAGCAATAAATATTCAATTTTACTTGGAACGGCAAGCCAGACAAACTTAAATGGGCCTGTTTATATAATGAATATGAATTCATAGGGCAGAAATTATTCAATATTAAAGCATTAGACCTCTCACTAAAGGCTTCAGTCATACAAAAGCTATACTTAAATCTGAACTGGTTCTCTAGCAGATTAGTAAGAATGTCCCCGTGTTCAAGAATGGCATTTTTCTCTTTATTCAGATTACAACTTCTAACTTTCTGTTATTTGAAAATGAAATAATCTCCAAAATATCGCAATTTGATAAAATTGGTATAATCTTTGTAAATTATATCATAAATAGGACTGGTGGAGTTATGTCACACATGCAGCTAACAAAAATATATTTTAATGTCTGCTCCATCAAAAATTACAACCGACTAATTGCAGCATTACCACAACAATGGAAGAGCCAGGTGGAAGTGGGAGAAAGTAAGAACCAAAACGGGTTAAAGAAAATTGTGATAAATAAAAAAGTATACCAGTTTCATTTAACAACCAAAAAACTGACAGCTGTGCAAAAAGATTGCAAAATAGTTGGGAAGAGATTTTCGATGTACCGATTCCATGGAACATGGTTTATGAACTGATACACAAAATGACACCGGATTCAAAACTTACAGTTTTTCTATTTAAATTATTATACAAAATTCTTGCAGTCAATAGAATGTTATATATGGGGGATACAACCATCCCAGCTCTGCAGATTGATCATGTGAAGAGACAGAATCATTAGATCACTTGTTTTGGTACTCTCCATATGTGGCTTGTTTTGGTCGCAGGTTAAGGAATGGCTGAAGAATTACAACATTTACCTGGTGATAACTCTGCAAATAGCACTGCTGAGTGATCTGAAAAGTCATAGTCAATTGATCAATACTATAATAATACTCGTAGCAAAAATGTTTATCTTTAATTTACAATCTGTAGAAACTATGAGAATAGAAAGGTTCAGAACTTTTGTGAAACATCACAGTTGAAACATACAGTGGGGAGAACAAGTATGTACTGTACTGGGGGGGTGGGGGTGGGGGGTATACAGAAGATAGCCCTATTTGGTAAAAGACCATGTCCATATTATGGCAAGAACAGCTCAAGTAAGCAAAGAGAAACGACAGTCCATCATTACTTTAAGACATGAAGGACAGTCAATCCGGAAATTTTCAAGAACTTTGAAAGTTTCTTCAAGTGCAGTCGCAAAAACCATCAAGCGCTATGATGAAACTGGCTCTCATGAGGACTGCCACAGGAATGGAAGACCCAGAGTTACCTCTGCTGCAGAGGATAAGTTCATTAGAGTTACCAGCCTCAGAAATTGCAGCCCAAATAAATGCTTCACAGAGTTGAAGTCACAGACACATCTCAACATCAACTGTTCAGAGGAGACTATGTGAATCAGGCTTTCATGGACGAATTGCTGCAAAGAAATCACTACTAAAGGACACCAATAAGAAGAAGAGACTTGCTTGGGCCAAGAAACACGAGCAATGGACATTAGACCGGTGGAAATGTGTCCTTTGATCTGGAGTCCAAATTGGAGCTTTTTGGTTCCAACCACCGTGTCTTTGTGAGACGCGGCGTGGGTGATACGGATGATCTCCTCATGTGTAGTTCCCACCATAAAGCATGAAGTAGGAGGTGTTATGGTGTGGGGGTGCTTTGCTGGGGACTCTGTCTGTGATTTATGTAGAATTCAAGGCACACTTAACCAGCATGGCTACCACAGCATTCTGCAGCGATACGCCATCCCATTTGGTTTGAGCTTAGTGGGAGTATCATTTGTTTTTCAACAGGACAATGACCCAAAAAACCTCCAGGCTGTGTAAGGGCTATTTGACCAAGAAGGAGAGTGATGGAGTGCTGTGTCAGATGACCTGGCCTCCACCCAATTGAGATGGTTTGGGATGAGTTGGACCGCAGAGTGAAGGAAAAGCAGCCAACAAGTGCTCAGCAAGACTGTTGGAAGAGCATTTCTCATGAAGCTGGTTGAGACAATGCCAAGAGTGTGCAAAGCTGTCATCAAGGCAAAGGGTGGCTACTTTGAAGAATCTAAAATCTAAAATATTTTTTGAGTTGTTTAACACTTTTTTGGTTACTACATGATTCCATATGTGTTATTTCATAGTTTTGATGTCTTCACTATTATTCTACAATGTAGAACATAGTAAAAATTAAGTAAAACCCTTGAATGAGTAGGTGTGTCCAAACATTTGAATGGTACTGTGTATTGTATGTATACTCTGGAACTACAAGCCCACGTGTTGTTGTCCATTAGTTTACTCCAATTAGAGGAGGGGTGGTAGGGTTAGGGGAAATAATAAAGGAAAATATCAAAAATATATATTTATAAGAAAAAGTATATGGGGGATTGGAAATGATGCAGACAATTACATTGATAGAAGCCACAATCAATTTGCAATATTAAAGCAGATCCACCCCATAAAAAAATTATATATATATATATATATATATATATATATATATATATATATATATATATATATATATATATATATATATATATATATATATTGAAAGAGAGAGCGAGTGAGTGAGTGTTTGCTTAAGAGAGAGAAAGATTGAGATTGAAGAAGAGAGTGACTGTGTGTGTCTATAAGAGCAAGGCCTGGACCCAGTGATGTACTGTACACCCCACTCCTCCTACCCTGAGATCACTGTGCAGTGATGTACTGTACACTCCCCTCCCCCTACCCTGAGATCACTGTGCAGTGTTGTACTGTACACTCCCCTCCCCCTACCCTGAGATCACTGTGCAGTGATGTACTGTACACCCCACTCCTCCTACCCTGAGATCACTGTGCAGTGATGTACTGTACACTCCCCTCCCCCTACCCTGAGATCACTGTGCAGTGATGTACTGTACACCCCACTCCTCCTACCCTGAGATCACTGTGCAGTGATGTACTGTACACTCCCCTCCCCCTACCATGAGATCACTGTGCAGTGATGTACAGTACACTCCCCTCCCCCTACCCTGAGATCACTGTGCAGTGATGTACAGTACACTCCCCTCCCCCTACCCTGAGATCACTGTGCAGTGATGTACTGTACACCCCACTCCTCCTACCCTGAGATCACTGTGCAGTGATGTACTGTACACCCCACTCCTCCTACCCTGAGATCACTGTGCAGTGATGTACTGTACACCCCACTCCTCCTACCCTGAGATCACTGTGCAGTGATGTACTGTACACCCCACTCCTCCTACCCTGAGATCACTGTGCAGTGATGTACTGTACACCCCACTCCTCCTACCCTGAGATCACTGTGCAGTGATGTACTGTACACTCCACTCCCCCTACCCTGAGATCACTGTGCAGTGTGTGGTGTGATGCCCACTCCTCCTACCCTGAGATCACTATGCAGTGTTTGGTGTGATGCCCACTCCTCCTACCCTGAGATCACTGTGCAGTGTGTGGTGTGATGCCCACTCCCCCTACCCTGAGATCACTGTGCAGTGTGTGGTGTGATGCCCACTCCTCCTACCCTGAGATCACTGTGCAGTGTGTGGTGTGATGCCCACTCCTCCTACCCTGAGATCACTGTGCAGTGTGTGGTGTGATGCCCACTCATCCTACACTGAGATCACTGTGCAGTGTGTGGTGTGATGCCCACTCCCCCTACCCTGAGATCACTGTGCAGTGTGTGGTGTGATGCCCACTCCCCCTACCCTGAGATCACTGTGCAGTGTGTGGTGTGATGCCCACTCCCCCCTACCCTGAGATCACTGTGCAGTGTGTGGTGTGATGCCCACTCCCCTACCCTGAGATCACTGTGCAGTGTGTGGTGTGATGCCCACCCCCCTTACCCTGAGATCACTGTGCAGTGTGTGGTGTGATGCCCACTCCCCCTACCCTGAGATCACTGTGCAGTGTGTGGTGTGATGCCCACTCCCCCTACCCTGAGATCACTGTGCAGTGTGTGGTGTGATGCCCACTCCCCCTACCCTGAGATCACTGTGCAGGGTGTGGTGTGATGCCCACTCCCTCTACCCTGAGATCACTGTGCAGTGTGTGGTGTGATGCCCACTCCCCCTACCCTGAGATCACTGTGCAGTGTGTGGTGTGATGCCCACTCCCCTACCCTGAGATCACTGTGCAGTGTGTGGTGTGATGCCCACTCCCCCTACCCTGAGATCACTGTGCAGTGTGTGGTGTGATGCCCACTCCCTCTACCCTGAGATCACTGTGCAGTGTGTGGTGTGATGCCCACTCCCCCTACTCTGAGATCACTGTGCAGTGTGTGGTGTGATGCCCACTCCCCCTACCCTGAGATCACTGTGCAGTGTGTGGTGTGATGCCCACTCCCTCTACCCTGAGATCACTGTGCAGTGTGTGGTGTGATGCCCACTCCCCCTACCCTGAGATCACTGTGCAGTGTGTGGGTGTTTACCTCTTTCAGACAACCCATAAAGTTGTTGCTAACAGGTGATCCAGGCAGGTCAGCGGTGCTAGGACTCCCGCCAACATAGAAAAAGTCGTCGGAGCCTAGCATGGTGTAATCCTCTTGAGTGTACCCTGTGGTGGTCAGTATCCCATCCACGGATATAGTTACCTAGACAACAAAGCACAGGGAAAGGACACGCTATACTCTGAAAGCCTATCAGAGCTCTCAGTCCAGCGGCTTTATGCCTCTTTCATAGACTTCTGATAGTATAATTGTTCTTCTATAGATGTTTGGTAAAGATTGTAGAAACCCATTTTCATGTCTGTTTTTTTTCTTTTCTTGTTTTTTGTTTATTTTGTCCAGTTTAGGATTAGTAGTTTGAGAAGTAGACGGCTAGCCCTCCAAGGGAATGATACAGCTAGTTAGCTAGGGAGTTAGTTAGTTGCCCCAGACTAAGTGTGTTAGTATGTTAGCCCCTACTGCAACTCAAAAGTAATTTCAGCAGACACAAAAATGGTGTTAGTAGAATGTTATCTAGGTTAGTTTTGCTAGGGTTACATATTAGTAAAAGTTAATCAGCAGTTTGTTTTCAAATGGGGGAAAAAATAATAGTGTGCAAGTGGGTTGGATATAGAAAGCAACAAGCAAGTAGAAGCCACAACTACATGTTTAGCGTTTGGTTAATGATACCCAGAAATTAGTTTTTTCAGAAATACAAAAGTAAGCAGTTGCAAGCACAAAAAAATACAAATTTCCCAAGATAGTGTCTGCTAATAGGTCTGCTAATCGTTTTAGTCTGACACTTTGTGCTCGTGTCGGATGCATGCAGAAGCAGATGATGGGTGGATCGTGCTGAAAAAATTACAACGAGGGACCAGAAGAAAAAGCACCAATGAAAATGACAGCTGGCCTGGACGAATAGTGGGCAGTGTGAGCATGTGCAGCATACAGAGCAGCATTCGGAGTGCCATGCAGAGTGAATGGGAAATAGAACACTGGCTGAGCCAATGAGCATCAGGCCAGCCAGGCAGGAGACAGACATTGGTCCTCCTTTGATAACCACTGCTTGATGCAAAAGGCTTGAAACGATGCCCCTAAAAACGTGACTGGACAGGATACAGGAAGTAAAAATAACAGGAAGTGGTGAAAACCAACCAACGAATGAAAATAGAGTCAAAATAAAAAGGAGGTCAAAAGGTAAGCAGAAAGAGTACCAACCGCCGTTCCCTTTGTTTTGTTAATGACGTCTACAGTAAGAAAAGATAGAAAAGAAACCCACGGCAAACCCAAACTAAGAAACAATTAGAATGATATCTACCGAACAATGGAGTTTGTTTACCATAGCGTGTCCAATGCCTGAGTGCTTTGTGGAGAGGGGGGAGAAAGGAAATGAAAAACTGTCAACAGAATAACGATACTTACTCAAAAAAGAGATGATGGTTAACTACCAAAGGTTAGTACATTGTGGTTGTTGTTGTTGTTAATAAACTTAAAAAAAAGAGATTGGTTAGTTATATGACACATTCCATGAATGACATGTTAGTTGTTGTTTTTCAAAGCATGTTAGTAACATAGAGTAAAAAAGGGCAAAATAAGTTATTTTTACAAGAAAAAAACCAGACTAAGGGAGACTAGCGAAAATGCTCCCACAAGTGGAAGTGAGCTAGCTCGCATTGGATCAATCAGTGACTCCCTATGGTCTACATGGGACTGTCCATGTAGACCGGAATGCCCTGGGTAGGCATCAACAACCCCCCCAACCCCTGACCCCCGACCCCTCTGTATGACAGACAGAAAACAAATGGTTAATAAGAGAGAATGCCTAAAGCACATCAGTCGACCCTCTTTAACGAAAGACCTTCTTTTTCTTTGGATGCTTTGGGTTAATTATATAAACATTTTCATTATCAGGACCAGTTTGGACCATTTTCATGATTTTCAAGACCCGTTTTGGACCCCGATTCTGACCGATCTCATCTGTTGGGACGTTGGTGGTCAGGATCTCAACTTACAGTACTGTGCCTCCATTTGGTCTTATTGATGGACTTTAGGATCACTTTACTGCAATGAGACAAAGCAAAGACCCTGACACAAAATGAGAAGGAGAATGGAAATTGAATCCCCCGTTGAGCATGCACTTTCATTATGCATTCTTAATGTTTTCACAGTTCAATTCAATTTTAACATTACTCAAATTATCTCGATTTTTTTAAAAATATCTTTGTCGGTGGGGTGTTTCAAAAGAAACAATCAACTACTATGTGAGCAGGAACACATCTAGAGAGCTAGTGTGTTGGTGGGATGCTGTGAGCAGGAACAAATCTAGAGAGCTAGTGTGTTGGTGGGATGCTGTGAGCAGGAACACATCTAGAGAGCTAGTGTGTTGGTAGGATGCTGTACAAGTGAAAGGGAAGCCATTATATTCTATACTTTCACCTATATGTCATGAAGCAAACTTTGTCGCTTGTAAACTGTGTTGCTTCTATGTTTCTTAATTTAGCAGTTTTCTTTGTATTGTAACAGAAAAACAAATCTTAGCGTGCATTGTATTTTCAGTAAAAAGAGCATGTGTTGAGCAGCCAAAGACCCAGAGGTCAACAAAGAGAAGGCTGATCCTCTAAAAGTCAATAGAGGCTGTTCATTGTGGTCACAACTATAGAGGGAAAAGCTGCCAAGAAATTGATGACTCAGAGATCAGCTTTTCTGAACAAAGTGACGCTCGGTAAGAGCTACGTTCTTTTTCACATGGTCTTTCCACTATTGATACCTCTGATATTCCATGGTCTGTCCTCTATTGATGCCTACCATTGGTCTATATGTGTCCCTGCTGAAATGCATCACCGCCTTCCTCATGTCTTAACTACAGATCAAATCATTAGTATAGTCAATCCAAATACTTATTCCAAAATAGTTAAATAGTTTGATTGTAATGATCAAATTCAATCAAATTTGGCTCATCCAAATTAGTTTACTACTAAGTCTCCATGGCAGTCACCCGCTGTACTGTTACCTGACGTAGATTCCTTGTAACTTTGACATCATGCCAATCATTGTCATTGAATTTCCCATTGACCGGTTCCACCAGAGCTTCAAAGGCTCCAGACCCCAAATTAATGACCAGCGACACGGCTCCGTTTTTCAGGGCGAGGTTGACATAGTCTGCAGACTTCCCCGTGTGAAGCATTAGACCGTTCCTCTGTAATGTCTTGAAGGACAGGGTGATCTCGTCGCTGCTGCTCTGGATCGGGTTCAAGGACAGGTCGTAGCAAAAGAACTCGGATCCCTTGAAGGTCGCCACATAGTCTTCTTTTCCTATAAGATGACACAAAGAGAGAGAGAGAGAGAGAGAGAGAGAGAGAGAGAGAGAGAGAGAGAGAGAGAGAGAGAGAGAGAGAGAGAGAGAGAGAGAGAGAGGGGGGGCATTGAGTTTTACATCAGAAGAAGGAAGGGAAGAGGAACAACTCTTACATTTCCTATAGCTCGGCTGCTTAGCTGTCCACCTTAGAGGTTGCTGCCCTATATACATTGACATGGAATCACTGGTCACTTTAATAATGGAACACTGGTCACTTTAATGATGTTTATATACTCTTTTACTCATTTCATATGTACAGTATGTATATTTATACTGCAGACTCCGACATTGCTCGTCCTAATATTTATACATTTCTTAATTCCATTATTTTACTTTTAGATTTGTGTGTATTGTTGTGAATTGTTAGATATTACTGCACTGCTGGAGCTAGGAACACAAGCATTTTGTTATTCACCCGCAATAACATCTGCTAAATATGTGTATGCGACCAATACAATTTGATTTGATTTGATGTGATTTAGCTGTTCAGAATGTAAAGGAAGAATTCAAAAAAGTTAGGCTATAACACTTGGCATTCAGTTTGGACTTGACTTGCGGTGATAAAATGGGATGATATGGCCATTGACAAAGAAAGACTGTTCTGCTAAGGGCTGGCTCTGTACAGTACTTACTGGTGGACCTTTATATTGGTCCTCCAATGGGCTGCATTACTGATACTTACTGTAACCCACCATACCGAGGGTATGCATAAAAACCTTGTGACCTGCTGCTCACGGTGCCCCAGAAAGCAACAGGAAGCCTTGTCTCAAGTTCTTACCTGTACCTCAGGTAGTGTGGACCAGGTAGTGTACGAACTTCAAGTTCTTACCTGTACCTCAGGTAGTGTGGACCAGGTAGTGTGGACCAGATAGTGTACCAGGTAGTGTGGACCAGGTAGTGTGGACCAAGTAGTGTGGACCAAGTAGTGTGGACCAGATAGTGAACCAGGTAGTGTGGACCAGGTAGTGTGGACCAGGTAGTGTACCAACTTCAAGTTCTTACCTGTATCTCAGGTAGTGTGGACCAGGTAGTGTGGACCAAGTAGTGTGGACCAAGCAGTGTGGAGCAGATAGTGAACCAGGTAGTGTGGACCAGGTAGTGTGGACCAGGTAGTGTGGACCAGATAGTGAACCAGGTAGTGTGGACCAGGTAGTGTGGACCAGGTAGTGTGGACCAGGTAGTGTACCAGGTAGTGTGGACCAGGTAGTGTGGACCAGGTAGTGTGGACCAGGTAGTGGACAAGGTAGGGTAGCAGGTAGTGTGGACCAGTTAGTGTGGACCAGGTAGTGGACAATGTAGTGTGTACCAGGAAGTGTGGACCAGGTAGTGTGGACCCGGTAGTGTACCAACTTCAAGTTCACTGCGTATTTGCCTTGTTTAGGAATTTGCTGGAAGTTCCTCAAAGTCACACATGCCTAAATCAATCAGAAGGTAAGGATTCTGTTACCAGAACTGCTGGTTTGGTTTATGCTTCACACGTTGAAGAGGAAACCCTTCTACTGTTACATCATAATACAATGCAAATATGCACCATTGCTGTTCAGATGAAAAAACAGAAAAACCCATAATTCCATTTGCAAAAAAAGCCTGGATTGTTTACGTTAGCTGGCTCTATTGTGTTTGTGAATGGAGAGGCAGTAATTGTATAATGGAGGAGTGAGTATTACATTGCATTTTTTTCAGTGCATGCAGAGTGAGAGAGAGAGAGAGAGAGGGAGAGAGAGAGAGAGAGAGAGAGAGAGAGAGAGAGAGAGAGAGAGAGAGAGAGAGAGAGAGTGCGAGAGAGAGAGATTTCTGTTCTGTGTCGGATTCACCAAAGCTCCATAATAAAATCAATCCAATTAATTTTGCTGCTACACATTTTCAAGCCAATAAACCCATTGGAAGGCTGGCGGTTTGCGGTTCTCTTTTAGCCATAAAACATTCTAAGAGACAAGAGATGAGCTAGTGAAGATCCATGGAACAACAGAGGAAGATGCTGAAAATAACTATTTCAGGGGTCAGTATTGGAAAGAGGTAGCATCAGGCAGGGAGGGTACAATGGTAGGTCAACCATTAGCTAAGCCATTTAGAAAGAGATCTGGGAGAAAATAACAAGCTATTCAAATCACCATCCAACAATAACACCACCACAAATGGACCACTGTGTTAAATTACCATAAATATAATAAATGCAAAACACTACAAGTTTAAATACACATTACATACATACACTACACAGGTACCCACTCATTGATACATAGACTACAGACAGACAGAGACAGACAGACAGACACACACACACACACACACACACACACACAGAGAATGGCCCAATAAAGAGGGTACCTCTCCGGAGCAATTTGTCAGGCCATCGATCCCTCTTTAAAGGTACTATTCTGCACCTCTGAAAAACACTATAAGGGGCCGTAATTCAGCGTGACTGGATCTTGGCCCTTCTCTGGCTGTTCCTCTCCTCTCTCTTTAAGCTTTAAGGCTCTCTCTCAAGCCCCTGAGCCTCCATCCTCCATCAGTATAAGTGAGTGACAGGTATCCTCCCCACACCCACCCGCACATAAGCACACACACACACACCTTCTCCTCCTGTCAGTCCTGGACAGCTTATCAACTCCATCACTCCTTGACCATTCATCTCTCTCTCTCTCTCTCTCTCTCTCTCTCTCTCTCTCTCTCTCTCTCTCTCTCTCTCTCTCCTCATGCATTCCTCCGACTCCTGTCTTTGGGTCAGACCTAACGATCAGACCTCTGTTCTGTCTCCCTCTCCGGTGGCTTCTAATCGGTTTCAGATCTTCGGTTCTCGGGGCAAAAACTCTGTGCTACCCTGGAGTACGAATACAGGACATTACCAGGCTGCTTCCTACCGTTCTACGGCAGCTGCCGGGGGCTGACACTGTCATAGTCCATGTGGGGTCAAACCACATCAGGAGGGCTAGCTCGGAATTGCTGAAAATGGATCTTAAAGAACTGATTCTAGCTCTGAAAGATTCCAAAAAGCGGTCAATTATTTCAGGTCTTGGCTCCTGGACTCTGTCCACGCATTTCATACCTGACCACTGTGACTGAGCCAAACTTAAGGAAAGCTTTGACTATGTACAGATTCAGTGAGCATAGCCTTGCTATTGAGAAAGGTCTCCGTAGGCAGACCTGGCTCTCAAGAGAAGACAGGCTATGTGCACACTGACCACAAAATGAGGTGGAAACTGAGCTGCACTTCCTAACCTCCTGCCAAATGTATGACCATATAAGAGACACATATTTCCCTCAGATTACACAGATCCACAAAGAATTAGAAAACAAATTCAATTTTGATAAACTCCCATATCTATTGGGTGAAATACCACAGTGTGTCATCACAGCAGCAAGACTTGTGACCTGTTGCCACAAGAAAAGGGCAACCAGTGAAGAACAAACACCGTTGTTAATACAACTCATATTTATGTTTATTTATTTTTTCCTTTTGTACTTTAAGAGTAGAGAACCTAGTGGAATTAGACCCATCAGAAGTCACACAGGTGTCATATTTACCACTGGAGGCCTGCATGTGTGCAGCCACAGTGTATTAACTGTTGAATCTAATGTAAAATCTAATATTCAGACTGTTACTGCCTCTGTGAGTATAATAGTCAACCTGGCAGTTGCATATATAGTGTGAATCACAGACATACAGTATAAACAGTGTGCATATGGCTGTATAAACAGTGTGCACTGAACTAGTCTGCACTGCATTTTGTTTGCATTAAAGACATGCTCCGGAACTTTGGTGACTACTAAGTATTTTTTAAACCTCCAGCTTTGGGCTGATGTGTAATTATTTTGTTCATACTTGCATAACATAACATATGAGCAGAATTACTGTTGTTAGCCACAAAATCCCTAGTTTGAATGTGACTTTTCCCTACATTTCCCCCCACGTGTGCCAGCCCTATATCAATTTGAATTCTAGCCAACAGTGTTAGGTGACAGTGTTAGGTATTAGGTGGCAGTGTTAGGTAACAGAGTTAGGTGACAGTGATAGGTATTATACCAAGAAGGAGAGTGATGGAGTGCTGCATCAGATGACCTGGCCTCAACAATCCCCTGACCTCAACCCAATTGAGATGGTTTGGGATGAGTCAGAACGCAGAGTGAAGGAAAAGCAGCCAACAAGTGCTCAGCATATGTGGGAACTCCTTCAAGACTGTTGGAAAAGCATTCCAGGTAAAGTTGGTTGAGAGAATGCCAAGAGTGTGCAATGCAGTCATCAAGACAAAGGGAGGCTATTTGAAGAATCTCAAATATAAAATATAAAAGGAAAGAGGAGGGATGGAAGGAAGGAAACCCAACAACTCAGAAAGGTACTGAGCTAAATCTAACAGTACACTTCTCCTGTAGGTAAGGGCTAAATCTAACAGGACACTTCTCCTCTAGGTAAGGGCTAAATCTAACAGGACAGTTCTCCTCTAGGTAAGGGCTAAATCTAACAGGACACTTCTCCTCTAGGTAAGGGCTAAATCTAACAGGACACTTCTCCTCTAGGTAAGGGCTAAATCTAACAGTACACTTCTCTTCTAGGTAAGGGCTAAATCTAACAGTACACTTCTCCTCTAGGTAAGGGCTAAATCTAACAGGACACTTCTCCTCTAGGTAAGGGCTAAATCTAACAGGACACTTCTCCTCTAGGTAAGGGCTAAATATAACAGTAGACTTCTCCTCTAGGTAAGGGCTAAATATAACAGTACACTTCTCCTCTAGGTAAGTGTCACAACTTCCTCCGAAGCTGCCTCCTCTCCTTGTTCGGGCAGGTTTCGACGGTCGTCGTCACCAGCCTTCTAGCCACTGCCGCTCCTCATCTCATCATTCCATTTGTTTTGTCTTGTTCATTACACACACCTGGTTCATATCCCCTCATCAGTACCTGTATACGTGTTCCCTCTGCACCCTTGTCTTTGTATTTTATTGTTTATTGTGGGGGATAGTGAAGCTCGGTGGAGCTCCGTGTATTTTTTCTCGCTGGGATATTTTCCCATGTCCCTTGTTTTTCCAGTGCGCCTGTTTTGCGTACTGTAGTGTTTTTGACGCATTGCTGCGTAACTTTGCATTTGTGGAATAAAGCCTGTTATTCTGTGATTTACCGTCCTGCGCCTGACTCCTTCAACATCACCTCATTACAGAATCACGCACGTCAGCAGGAGAAACGAACGTGCCAGGAGTCGTGGCGCGGGTCCTGGAGCATTCTGATATGCTAGCCAGCTTGGGAGAAGCGATGGAGACCATCGAGACCATCCGAGCGACCGGATCCAGCCACCCACCCCCCAGCATCCAGAGGGATTCAACTATCCTGACCATGGGAGTATGACGGGACAGCTGCCCTCTGCCAGAGATTCCTCCTGCAGCTGGACCTCTACTTTACAACCGTCAGCCCGGAGAAGGTGTCCGCCCTCGTCTCCTGTCTCTCGGGGAAAGCCCTGGAGTGGGCCAACGCGGTTTGGAGTGAAGGAGGAGCCCCATTGAAGGAATACGGGGAGTTTGCTCGCCTCTTCCGGGCAGTCTTCGACCACCCGCCCGAAGGTAGAGAGGCGGGCGAGCAGCTGGTCCACCTGAGACAGGGGACGAGGACCGCGCAGGACTTTGCCCTGGAGTTTCGGACTCTAGCGGCTGGGTCCGGGTGGATACTGTAGCAACACACTGGTGGTTATACTGCAGCAACACACTGGTGGATATACTGTAGCAACACACTGACTGTAGAATGCTGCTTCAATCTGTGTGAAGTAGTTAGCATCAGAAATAGGCCTTGTACTTTATTAAAGCAAAAGCACCACATTAGTTTCCTTTTCTTCTATGTCTGTGTTTTCTCTCAATGTCTGTCTAAACCTCTTCCTCCCTTCCACTTCTCTTTCCTTTGTCCCCTCTCTGAACATCACTCGGAACACTGTATAGGAAAGAAACTAACGCAGAACAGTGCACAGGTTTTCTTTCATTGTCTCTCAGAGAGTCTCCAAGCGACAGGAAAGATCACACAGTGGAGAGCAGAGGAGAGGAGAGATCCTCATCACCTGAGCTCATGCATGGTTGAATCATCACAGGAAGCATCACTGAGCCTCTACCATGTCCTCCTGCTAGGAGAGACCAAACACCAGCTAAAACAGAATGTTTAATACGTGCTGGGAAATATCCATAATCCCTCTACGGGAGACACTAGAGTTGAAGGCTGCATCCAAAATGGTACCCTATTCACTATATAGTGCACTACTTTTGACCAGGGCCCATAGGGTAGTGTTCCAACTAAATGTACTATAAAGGTAATAGAGTGCTATTTGGGCCGCAGAACAGAGTGGGCTGAGGCTTCAGAACATTAAAGGCTAAAGACTTGACTAACTTTATGCCTACCAGACTGGGGGATGTTAGCTATAATCTGTTGAAGCATCATGTGTAGGTGATAGGACATTAATACATTGCTGTTTCCTCTTAAACTATGTTGGTTTCAAGCAAACACCAGCAGTCTTGAAAATAGCCTTAGAAAACCACAACACAGTGGTGACAATCCGAAATAAGAACTAATATCTAAATGTTCGATGTGTACAATGTATGTTTTATGTCTGTTTATATAATTTTACTGCAAGCCAGAGAGCCAAAGACACATGACCATTCTGTGTAAATTTAGTAGACAATAACATGTTGTTATCTTGAATGAAATGGAGAACACACACAACAGGTTATTATTACATAGAGGAAGCCTCCCGACTCTCATTCTCCTCTATATAGTTTCCTTTACGTCCCATATGGTATCACCCCACCTCCCGCCCCCACACGCAGGCGCACACACACACACACTCCACACACACACACACACACACACACACACACACACACACACACACACACACACACACACACACACACACACACACACGTTATATCAGGGTCCCCAGCCTTATCTACAGAGAGGGGGTGGTCGTCTGTCTATAGAAAGATGTTGACCCTAGGATGGGAAATTACACACTGTGGCCTTACTGTTTCAGCCAGGGGCACAACTTTGGTTTTAGAAGTGGGGGTGACATATATATATATATATATATAAAATCGTTTTTGAACCACTCCACACATTTCTTGTTAACAAACTATAGTTTTGGCAAGTCGGTTAGGACATCTACTTTTCCAACAATTGTTTACAGACAGATTATTTCACTTATAATTCACTGTATCACAATTCCAGTGGGTCAGAAGTTTACATACACTAAGTTGACTGTGCCTTTAAACAGCTTGGAAAATTCATGGCTTTAGAAGCTTCTGATTGGCTAATTGACATAATTTGAGTCAATTGGAGGTGTACCTGTGGATGTATTTCAAGGCCTACCTTCAAACTCAGTACATCTTTGCTTGACATCATGGGAAAAATAAAAGAAATCAGCCAAGACCTCAGAAAAAAAATTGTAGACCTCCACAAGTCTGGTTCATCCTTGGGAGCAATTCCCAAACGCCTGAAGGTTCCACATTCATCTGTACAAACAATAATACGCAAGTATAAACACCATGGGACCACGCAGCCGTCATACCGCTCAGGAAGGAGATGCGTTCTGTCTCCTAGAGATGAACGTACTTTGGTGCGAAAAGTGCAAATCAATCGCAGAACAACAGCAGAGGACATTGTGAAGATGCTGGAGGAAACAGGTACAAAAGTATCTATATCCACAGTAAAACAAGTCCTATATCGACATAACCTGAAAGGCCGCTCAGCAAGGAAGAAGCCACTGCTCCAAAACCGCCATAAAAAAGCCAGACTACGGTTTGCAACTGCACATGGGAACATTTTGGAGAAATGTCCTCTGGCCTGATGAAACAAAAATATAACTTTTGGACCATAATGACCATCATTATGTTTGGAGGAAAAAGCAGAAGAACACCATCCCAACCGTGAAGCACGGGGGTGGCAGCATCATGCTGTGGGGGTGCTTTGCTGCAGGAGGGAGTGGTGCACTTCACAAAATAGATGACATCATGAGGAAGGAAAATTATGTGGATATATTGAAGCAACATCTCAAGACATCAGTCAGGAAGTTAAAGCTTGGTCGCAAATGGGTCTTCCAAATGGACAATGACCCCAAGCATACTTCCAAAGTTGTGGCAAAATGACTTAAGGACAACAAAGTCAAGGTATTTGAGTGGCCATCACAAAGCCCTGACCTCAATCCTATAGAAAATTAGTGGGCAGTACTGAAAAAGTGTGTGAGAGCAAAGAGGCCTACAAACCTGACTCAGTTACACCAGCTCTGTCAGGAGGAATGGGCCAAAATACACCCAACTTATTGTGGGAAGCTTGTGGAAGGCTACCCAAAACATTTGACCCAAGTTAAACAATTTAATGGCAATGCTACCAAATACTAATTGAGTGTGTGTGAACTTCTGACCCACTGGGAATGTGATGAAATTAATAAAAGCTGAAATAAATAATTCTCTCTACTAATATTCTCACATTTCACATTCTTAAAATAAAGTGGTGATCCTAACTGACCTAAGACAGGGAATCTTTACTAGAGTTAAATGTCAGGAATTGTGAAAAACTGAGTTTAAATGTATTTGGCTAAGATGTATGTAAACTTCCGACATCAACTGCATATATATTTTTTTATCCACTCGGATAAATACTCCAAACAGCCTACCCGACCGCTCTGAGGTTTCGGCATGGTCCTAAAGCATACCGTTGCCTCGTTTTGTATCACATTCCAATGATAAAACTGGGGGGGACAAAAATTCAATTTCAGAATGTCCCCCCCCCCCCCCGTCCCCAGTGAATGTTGCGCCCCTGGTTTCAGCAGTGTTATGGACAGATTGACTTTAGTGCCAAGGTCATCTCATAATGGCCCATCCGGTTGTCATGCTGATGTCAGTGGCCAATGAATGAATAGGGGGATTGGGGGGGTGGGTGGGGGGGTGGGCATGCTCTCTCAGGGAGTCAAGGCTACAGGGAGTCAAGGCTACAGGGAGAGGCTTGATAAAGATCACATTCTTTCAGGAAATATAAGAAAGGAATACCAATTAGAAAGAAGATCCTGTCCCCTAAAGCAAAGGATCCTGTCCCCTAAAGCAGAGGATCCTGTCCCCTAAAGCAGGGGATCCTGTCCCCTAAAGCAGAGGATCGTATGTGATGAGTCAAAACACTGACAAATAGAAAGTGCTGGAGAGTAGCTTGCATCTGAATTGTCTAGCCGGATCGTTTCTGTTTGCATTCAGTGTAGCCGGGACCTAGTGACAGCTAGCTATGCCATAGGAATAACATGCATGTGATCCTTAAGAGAAGTCGGCACATTTCTGCAGTGCATTCTGCAAAGTATTGGCCAGCTGTCTCCACTCTCTCTCTCTCTCTCTCTCTCTCTCTCTCTCTCTCTCTCTCTCTCTCTCTCTCTCTGGCTTTATTTTTTTTAATAGCGATATTCTGGAGATAATTTCATTTTCAAATAACCGAAAGTGAGAGGTTGTTATCTGAATAAAGGGAAAAAGGCCATTCTTGAACATGTGGTGAGCCATTCTTACTAATCTGCTAGAGAACCAGTTCGGATTTAAGTATAGCTTCTGTATGACTGAAGCTTTTAGAGGTCAAATGCTTTAATATTGAATAATTTTCTGCCCTCCGAATTCACATTAATTATATAAATAAGCTCATTTAATTTTGTCTGGCTTGCCATTCCAAATAAAGTGGAATATTTTTTGCTCATATAATTTTCTTGAACAAGTCGTTAGGTGTAGGCAGGGCCATAAGTAAATAGGTAAACTGGGATATGACTAAAGAGTTAATCAGGGTGATTTTTCCACCAATAGACAGGTGTTGTCCTTTCCATGATGGCAATATTTTATCTGTTTTTGCTAACTTTCTATTAAAATGTATTGTAGTGAGATCATTTTTTATTTTTTTTTGCGATCCAATGCGTAATATGTTTCACTTATCACACTTCAGTTGTAATCCAGAGAGGTTAGAGAAATCATCTAGATCCTCTATGAGGCCCTGCAGGGATCCAAATTGCGGATTTAAAAGAAAACATGAATCATCAATGACACCTTTACTTTTAAGCCCTGGATTTCTAGCCCCTTGATATTATTGTTGGATCTGATTTTAATAGCTAACACTTCAATGGCCATAATAAATAGATAGAGGGCTGTGAATTGAAGGAGGGAATTTCAACGCAACAAAGTGACTCATCCAACACAGATCCCACAAATGTTGTGTGTGTGTGTGTGTGTGTGTGTGTGTCTGTATATGTGATTGTGTGTGTGTGTATGTGATTGTGTGTGTGTGTGTGATTGTGTGCTCCAATCTTAGAGACTAATTTGTGTGCTCTCTCTAGGCCCTAGAGTCTAGGGGCTAAAGGAGACAGCGAGTTTGCTACTTTATCCTTATTTTTGTCCTCCCCTTATCCGTGACATGTACCCACAATGCCAAAGCTTGTCAGGGGAATGGATCAAATAAATAAAATATTCTGCCAGACGTAGGGCACCAGTCGACAGGAAGTTACAGTATTGTTTAAGTCAGTCAATATATTTTTTTATTATATTTCAGTGGGCATGTACTATACAGAGCCATTACTGCATGCAGTTGGAATTAATACATGAGTAAGGATATAATGGATTGTTATTGAAAACTAGGAGTACGGGATAGAGTTGGGGCCCCAAGCCTGAGAACGATGAGTACTTCACAGTGGGGATAGAC
>NC_059192.1:30449188-30454188 GCF_020615455.1 Coregonus clupeaformis | reverse complement strand
TCTCTCTCTTTCTTTCTTTCTTTCTTTCTTTCTTTCTTTCTTTCTTTCTTTCTTTCTCTCTTTCTCTCTTTCTTTCTCTCTCTCTCTCTCTCTCTCTCTCTCTCTCTCTCTCTCTCTCTCTCTCTCTCTCTCTCTCTCTCTCTCTCTCTCTCTCTCTCTCTCTCTCTCTCTCTCTATATATATATATATATATATATATATATTTCTCTCTCTCTCTATCTCTCTCTCTCTCTCTCTCTCTCTCCCTCCCTCTCTCCCCCCTCCCTTCCTCCCTCCCTCCCTTCCTCCCTCTCTCTCTCTCTCTCTGCCTCTCTCGTCTCCCTCTCTCTGTAGTTTATCGTACCCTTGATGAAACATTGCAAACATACATTTTTAGATGGTTTTAGCTTACTACCTTTCTTTGTTCTACTCTCCCCTCCCCGTCCATCTGTCAATCTGTACCCTGTTCTACTCTCCCTTCCCCTCCCCGTCCATCTGTCAATCTGTACCCTGTTTTACTCTCCCTTCCCCTCCCCGTCCCTCTGTCAATCTGTACCCTGTTCTACTCTCCCTCCCCCTCCCTGTCCCTCTGTCAATCTGTACCCTGTTGCACTCTCCCTTCCCCTCCCCGTCCATTTCTCAATCTGTACCCTGTTCTACTCTCCCTTCCCCCGTCCATCTGTCAATCTGTACCCTGTTCTACTCTCCCTCCCCCTCCCTGTCCCTCTGTCAATCTGTACCCTGTTGTACTCTCCCTTCCCCTCCCCGTCCATTTCTCAATCTGTACCCTGTTCTACTCTCCCTTCCCCCGTCCCTCTGTCAATCTGTACCCTGTTCTACTCTCCCTTCCCCTCCCCGTCCATCTGTCAATCTGTACCCTGTTCTACTCTCCCTTCCCCCGTCCCTCTGTCAATCTGTATGATGTGCCGCAGATTGTGAGGAGAGTTCAGCCTCCCTACATTTTAATATGATGTTCACTCAGACACCCTTTTTCAGTCAACCACTAGAGCAGTACCAGCCTGTCAGTCAGCCAGCCAGAGCAGAGCCAGCCATTCAGTCAGTCAGCAAGTGCAGAGCAAGTCATCCACCCAGAGCAGAGCCAGCCAGACACCCAGCCATGAATCACACTGGATTAACTCCCAAACCCTGGCACCCCATCTCAAAACACTGGATTAAACCCCAAACCCTGCCACCATCTCAAAACACCGTATTAAACCCCAAACCTTGGCAACATCTCAAAACACTGGATTAACCCCCAAACCCCGGCACCATCTCAAAGGACCAGAGCCCTACTGACTGACCCTGGAGGCTCTCTGTGGCTTTCCCTGGCTGGGCTGGGGATGGAAGGGGAGCCCATCTGACTGTCCCTGGAGGCTCTGTGGCTTTCCCTGGCTGGGTTGGGGATGGAAGGGGAGCCCAACTGACCATCTCACATCAAAGCCCCACACAGTCCCTGGCCCTCCAGGATCTACAGGCTTTTGCCTTTCCCTGACTAGACTGGTTACGGGAAGGGGAGCCCTGCTTGGAGCCCTGCTTGGAGCCCTGCCTGGAGCCCTGCTTGGAGCCCTGCCTGGAGCCCTGCCTGGAGCCCTGCCTGGAGCCCTGCCTGGAGCCCTGCCTGGAGCCCTGCCTGGAGCCTTTGAGAAATAATCATTTGACCCAGAAGGAGGTCAGTGATCTGAATGGTACTGTATTCAGAATGTCCAGTCATCCACCTGCCTATTCTAACATTATGATCTCTATCTCTCTACAATCTAGATCACGCTATCATGTTATCTCTTCCTCTCCCTCGTCCCCTCCCTCGCTCTCTCATACTGAATTCAATGCCTGATAGTTATTGTATTTAGTGCCTGGCGAATAGAGGAGAGGAGAAGAAAGCGTTCTGAACATTCATTGATCTATACTCAATTGACCACCAGTCAGTGAGAGATGGGATGTGACAAAATGGCAATACATAAATAAATCTAGCTACTCACTGAGCTAAACTTTCAGTATGGCACCCTATTCCTACACAGTGCACTACTTTTGAACAGGGCCCATAGAGAACGTATAGGGAATAGGGTGCCATCTGGGATGCAACCACTACGTCTTAGACAAGCCTGCAGTTCTCAGGAAGAGAAACCCCAGGAGAGAAAAGACACAAAGAGAATAAAATCAGTATGATATCTTTCTAGAACTATCCAGCAGGATGACGCCTGCAAATCCATGACATTTACTGTTACCATGACAGAGCTCAGTTTGTAGCTCCTCTATTACAAGGTGATGTTGCAACACAACACAACACACAACATCACACCACACCACACCACAACACAACATCACAACATACCACACCACACCACAACATCACAACACACCACAACACAACACACCACAACATCGAACCACAACACAACACACCACACCACAACACAACACACCACACCACAACATCACAACACACCACACCACTACACAATATCACACCACACCACAACCCAACACAACATCACAACATCACAACACAACACACCACAACACAACACAACACAACAACACAACACACCACAACACACCACACCACAACACACCACAACACAACACACCACAACACAACACAACACAACAACACACCACAACACTACACAACACACCACAACACTACACAACACACCACAACACACCACAACTCAACATCACAACACAACAGCACAACCCACCACAACACAACACAACAGACCACAACACAACACAACATCACAACACACCACAACACTACACAACACTACACAACCCACCACAACACTACACAACACACCACAACACAACACAACAGACCACAACACAACATCACAACACACCACAACACTACACAACACACCACAACACACCATAACACCCTAACACACCACAACACAACAACACTGCACAGCACAACGCACTACAACACTGTCTAACTATCGCAATTGGACTACCAAGTCTCTCTAGCTTTGCCACTAGAGATCCTGGTTCGAATCCAGGCTCTGTCGTAGCCGGCCGCGACCGGGAGTCCCATGGGGCGGCGCAAAATTGGCCCAGCGTCGTCCACGGTAGGGGAGGGAATGGCCGGCAGGGATGTAGCTCAGTTGGTAGAGCATGGCGTTTGCAACTCCAGGGTTGTGGATTCGTTTCCCACGGGGGGCCAGTATAACAAAAAAAATAGATAAAAAAAAAAAAGAATAATAATGTAAAAGTATCAATAAAGGTTCTATGGAAATAAATGAAAAATCTAGGACCTCTGTTTTCTGCAATGCAGAGAGAATCACATCATCCAAAATGGCATCAAATGGAGTTAGCCTGCTACTAAAATTAGGGAGAAAATGATGCAATTTGAAAGCCTGTATCGTAGCCTGAGGCACATTTCATCAAGTTGCTTCGGGCTGTTGTAATACAGTGCTAGTCAATATGGAGGCTTATCATTTAAAATACTTTAAATTCCTATGGCATGTACTGCATAGTGAGTCGAGTTTGGTGTGTGTGTGAGTATGTGTGTGTATGTGCGTGCATGCGTGTGTGCGCGTGTGCCTGCGGGTGCCTGCGTGTGTGTGTGACTGGGTTTGAGAGGTAATGGCAAATAGCATGTGGAAATCACTAGCTGCCCTCCATGCAGCAGTAGCTGTAAACACAGAAGGGCCACAGCACAGGGCACAGGCACCACCAAGGGCATCAATCATTCTACCCACCCACCCACACACGCACACACACGCACGCACACACACACACAGCCACAACTGACAGCCACGGAGAGACGCACTCCTCTGAGAAACCGTAATTTAGCCATCATCATTATGCTTTACCTACATGTGTTAAAACAATATCTAAGCCATTCCAAAGTCCTTCATAGGATCCCAGAGGTACTTAGCTGGAGGTACTGGGCTATTTGGCTCAGAGAGTACTCTGAGAACACACACACTCACTCTCTTTAGGGGATTTTTTTCTGCAGTTAACAAGATTGTCCTTCCTTGGCGACCCCAGCGTGGCAGTCAGTCAGTGTGAGGGAGAGGAGTGACACCTAACCAATACTTAATGGCTCTTAAAGCCATAAATATGAGCCCTGAGACGACAGCACAGATCTATGGGGTCCATTAGCTTGATTCATTCCACTACAAAAGGAGGGCCTTCTGCTGGGTAAAGACTGGGAGAGACTGAAAGGGGTTGAGAGGAGTTTGTCAGGGGGTTGGAGTGGTGGCCTCATGTCCTGCAGACTGGCTGGCCTGAAACCATGTGTCTGTGATTAACAGACCTATGTTCAAATACTATTTAAAATATTTCCATTAGTTCTATTGCACTGGGCAAGCTCAATCAAACCCAGCTGAAATATTTTTTATGATTTCAAAAAGTATTTGAAGACAGTTTTGGTGCCTCATGTCCAGCAGTATGGCAGACTAGCCCAACCCCTCTCTGTGATTAACATGAACAGGTCTGGCCCAGAACAGGCTATTAATACTGGGAGTGGCGCTGGCTACACTTTACGATAGACCTGACTAATTTAAAGTGCAGTCATAGCTGCTTCCCTTGAACACAACTGTCCTGCTTTTCTTTTCTCGGAGGAGAGTATGTTCTCCCTGAGGACACACGTCTGCAGGACACTAGTAGATTGAAAAGGGGGCGAGAGCGGAGAGAGAGTGAGGCCGGTACCCATGTGCTGCTTGGTTAGGCTTGAGAAAGGAGAGGAAGCTAGCTAATGTCTCTTCGCTACATCACACATGCACACGGGGAGACACACACACGGTGAGACAGCCAGGCAGTCAATAAATATTTCACTGTCTCTCCCCAGACACTCACTTACAATGAGGGAAAAAAGTATTTGATCCCCTGCTGATTTTGTACGTTTGCCGACTGACAAAGACATGATCAGTCTATAATTTTAATGGTAGGTTTATTTGAACAGTGAGAGACAGAATAACAACAACAAAAATCCAGAAAAACGCATGTCAAAAATGTTATAAATTGATTTGCATTTTAATGAGGGAAGTAAGTATTTGACCCCTCTGCAAAACATG